>NC_091163.1:810192-815192 GCF_040958095.1 Procambarus clarkii | reverse complement strand
TTTCACGGTTATTGACCTTAGGAGTGTGTCATATTATGTTAATTTTGGGCTGTCGAAGGAAGGAGCGCACCTTAGGAAATAGGTCAGTCTGGGCAAAGCCAGGCACCTTGTGAGAAGGTACAGAGCATCGTGGGCGTCCAAAGCCCCTATTCTTCCCTCCATCCGCCTCAGGTCGTTCAGCTTTTCTTCGAGGACTACCTCAATGGCGCTCGAGCCCAGAGGTGCCCCTAGCAGCACACTGTCGGTGGGAGCGATCACTTGGGCTCCTGACAATATGGTTCGCACCGCATCTATGGTTGGTTGGCTAGATGAGATGATTATCTATATCAATAAAAATGGAAATGTTTCTTCAAAATCGCTAATCTCCGAAAGTTCTTCACCGATTGCTTTGAAATTTTCACACGATGTTCCATTCACATCCGAGCAGGTTTATATATACATATTATATAGATATCACATCTGTGACGGAAAAAAAACATGCTTTTTCTGAAAATGTGTTTTTCATGTGAGGGAAATCTTCGAAACCTCTTTACCGATTGCTTTGAAATTTTGACACAACGTTGCCTTCGAATAGGCGTGTCTTTATATATATCTTCCATATACATGCCCCGTCTGTGACAGGATTTTTTTTTTTTTCAAAACAGCGCCATCTGTTGAACGTAAGAGCAACACATGCTGTAATCTCCAAAAGTTCTTCACCAATTGCTTTGAAGTTTTGACACAACGTTGCATTCGAATAGGCGCGACATTTTATATACCTACTATATAGATGCCACCCCTGTGACAGGTAAAAACATGCGTTTTTGAAAAAAACAGTGCTATCAGTTGCACGTAATGGCAACATGCACGCTATTCTAATCATGTCACGAATTCCACTTCAATGTTTCCGATTGCATTGATAAATTTTATTTTCATAGATTTCGATTTATTTTATTTTTTATTGAATTATTTTGTTTGAATGGCGTTGAAATTGAGGTATATTGTTTACCAGACCGTTCATTTCGTGAGTATAGTTTATTTTTAGATTTTTTTCATATTTTCATTTCATTTTTAACTGTTTTTCTTATATTTCAGTGATGGGAACATCAGATCACTTTATGTTCCCAATTTTCTGATCGGAACATCAGACCATTTGGGAAGGCATCGGACGAGGGAGTGGGGAATGGTGGGGGAGCACAAAGGGATAGGGGAGTGGGGCATGGTGGGGAGGACGAGGGACGGGGTAGGTTGCTGTGGCTCAGTAACGCACATGCGTTGCTGAGCCACAGCAACGCGTGGCCGGGTACTTCTAGTTTATATATATATAATATATATATATATATATATATATATATATATATATATATATATATATATATATATATATATATATATATATATATATATATCACAAAAAATACTTATCCAAGTATGCAGAATAACCACATGTGAAAAATAGAAAATGCTTAACTATATGATTGCAATATAGCAATCATTTAACACGTATGGCACTTGGAGATATTAATAGGAGCTGCCTCGTATGGGCCAATAGGCCTTCTGCAGTTACCTTCTTTCTTATAATTCCTTTCCTCCACTTATTTTTGGTGGTCAGGTGATCTGCCCAGGCGGATATAAAGGTCTGATCAGCAATGTTTTCTTATCTTCATTCTACTTTGCTCTGATGAAGGCGAATTAGCCGAAAACGCGTTAAGTATGGTGTACATTTTATTATGCAAGGTTATACAGTTACATATCTGATTTTATACAAAAAATGAACATTAAGAGGACACAAGAAAAAGTTCGCTTCCTAGAGGCTGTAGATTTCCTCGAACTCCTCCGACGCCGGGCAGGAACCGAGGATGCAGCGAGCATTCCCCCTCTGGATCGCGACACTGAGGCGCTGAAAGAGAAAACTTGCCGCTCTTGGGTCTCTTGTGGTGTCAATGAGCTTGGAACCAAGATCCTTAAGAAACCTCCTTGCACTCTCTCCCCATGGGCCTAGGGTCTCAGACAATATTTGGAACGAAGTTGTACCGATGATCTAATTGCCTGTACTTGACTGACTTGTCTCTTTCTGTGTGTGTCGCCGCGGCTCCTGCTGTGCCGGCAGAGGGGTTGATGTATGTGGTTGCCAGGGTGGGGGGGGGGGTGTATATATATATATATATATATATATATATATATATATATATATATATATATATATATATATATATATATATATATATATGTCGTACCTAGTAGCCAGAACGCACTTCTGAGCCTAATATGCAAGACCAAATTTGCCTAATAAGCCAAGTTTTCCTGAATTAATATATTTTCTCTAATTTTTTTCTTATGAAATGATAAAGCTACCCATTTCATTATGTATGAGGTCAATTTTTTTTATTGGAGTTAAAATTAACGTAGATATATGACCGAACCTAACCAACCCTACCTAACCTAACCTAACCTATCTTTATAGGTTAGGTTGGGTTAGGTAGCCGAAAAAGTTAGGTTAGGTTAGGTAGGTTAGGTAGTCGAAAAACAATTAATTCATGAAAATTTGGCTTACTAGGCAAATTTGGCCTTGCATAGTAGGCTGAGAAGTGAGTTCTGGCTACTAGGTACGACATATATATATATATATATATATATATATATATATATATATATATATATATATATATATATATATATATATATATATATATATAAGCCTATACTTGCATAAACCACAAGTGAAGATTAACAATCTTTGGACAACACCCACCAGTGGGACTCGAACCCAGAAAGCACAACTACATTCCAGTAGCTGGCATAACTAGAATGCTTTAACCCACTACGCCATCAGACCTTACAAAAGAAGTAGATAGTTCGAGATATATATCTCAAACATCTCCACCTCCCGAAGGCACCAGATGAGTGAGGGGTCAGTCTGCATTTTTCGTCAAGCCACTGTCAATGTGAGAGAACTCGTGTCCAGCTTATAAGCCTATACTTGCATAAACCACAAGTGAAGATTAACAATCTTTGGACAACACCCACCAGTGGGACTCGAACCCAGAAAGCACAACTACATTCCAGTAGCTGGCATAACTAGTATGCTTTAACCCACTACGCCATCAGACCTTACAAAAGAAGTAGATAGTTCGAGATATATATCTCAAACATCTCCACCTCCCGAAGGCACCAGATGAGTGAGGCTTATAAGCTGGACATGAGTTCTCTCACATTGACAGTGGCTTGACGAAAAATGCAGACTGACCCCTCACTCATCTGGTGCCTTCGGGAGGTGGAGATGTTTGAGATATATATCTCGAACTATCTACTTCTTTTGTAAGGTCTGATGGCGTAGTGGGTTAAAGCATACTAGTTATGCCAGCTACTGGAATGTAGTTGTGCTTTCTGGGTTCGAGTCCCACTGGTGGGTGTTGTCCAAAGATTGTTAATCTTCACTTGTGGTTTATGCAAGTATAGGCTTATAAGCTGGACACGAGTTCTCTCACATTGACAGTGGCTTGACGAAAAATGCAGACTGACCCCTCACTCATCTGGTGCCTTCGGGAGGTGGAGATGTTTGAGATATATATCTCGAACTATCTACTTCTTTTGTAAGGTCTGATGGCGTAGTGGGTTAAAGCATACTAGTTATGCCAGCTACTGGAATGTAGTTGTGCTTTCTGGGTTCGAGTCCCACTGGTGGGTGTTGTCCAAAGATTGTTAATCTTCACTTGTGGTTTATGCAAGTATAGGCTTATAAGCTGGACACGAGTTCTCTCACATTGACAGTGGCTTGACGAAAAATGCAGACTGACCCCTCACTCATCTGGTGCCTTCGGGAGGTGGAGATGTTTGAGATATATATCTCGAACTATCTACTTCTTTTGTAAGGTCTGATGGCGTAGTGGGTTAAAGCATACTAGTTATGCCAGCTACTGGAATGTAGTTGTGCTTTCTGGGTTCGAGTCCCACTGGTGGGTGTTGTCCAAAGATTGTATATATATATATATATATATATATATATATATATATATATATATATATATATATATAAATATAATGTGTGTGTGTGTGTAAATCACGAAAATTAACACGTGATGAAAAATGTGACAGTGTCAGACCTCGAAGGAAGAATTGAAACAAGAATTTCCTTAGGTACTTTCGTGTTTAATAATACATCTTCAGAAGGGTGAAGATGGGTGAGGGTGTTTCAATTCTTCCTTCATGGTCTGACACTGTTTATATATATATATATATATATATATATATATATATATATATATATATATATATATTAGTATATTTTGGTAGCAGTCTTTCCTGTAGACATATTATTAAATATGACCGAAAAAGTAAGATTAATAATTCTAACACGAATTTTCTCAATCTTTCGTACATTTCTTTTCACTGTTGGAGGTAATTCAAAAATCAATTCTCCAAAATTCATTTTTATTTCTAGTCTGACGCGACACGAGCGCGTTTCGTAAAACTTATTACATTTTCAAAGACTTTAGTTTACAAATACACAACTGAATAGAACTTACACATCTTCCGATTTTGTTTATATCTACATTTGAGTGAGGTGGATGGGGTGAGGTGGCATTAATAGGGTATTAATTTCATCAACACAAGACAGAACAAAAGGTGGCATTAATAGGGTATTAATTTCATCAACACAAGACAGAACACGAAACAATGGGTATTGAAATGGAAGTGATTGTAGAAAGCCTATTGGTCCATATTTCTTGATGCTTCTATATTGGAGCGGAGTCTTGAGGTGGGTGGAATATAGTTGTGCATTAATTGGCTGTTGATTGCTGGTGTTGACTTCTTAATGTGTAGTGCCTCGCAAACGTCAAGCCGCCTGCTATCGCTGTATCTATCGATGATTTCTGTGTTGTTTACTAGGATTTCTCTGGCGATGGTTTGGTTGTGGGAAGAGATTATATGTTCCTTAATGGAGCCCTGTTGTTTATGCATCGTTAAACGCCTAGAAAGAGACGTTGTTGTCTTGCCTATATACTGGGTGTTTTGGAGCT
>NC_091163.1:795192-805192 GCF_040958095.1 Procambarus clarkii | reverse complement strand
GCGTGGCCAGACTGGGGGCGTGGCCAGACTGGGGGCGTGGCCAGACTGGGGGCGTGGCCAGACTGGGGGCGTGGCCAGCCTGGTGGTGTGGCCAGGCTCGTGGTGTGGTCAGACTGTGGCGTGGCTAGACTGGGGGCGTGGCCAGACTGGGGGCGTGGCCAGACTGGGGGCGTGGCCAGACTGGGGGCGTGGCCAGACTGGGGGCGTGGCCAGACTGGGGGCGTGGCCAGACTGGGGGCGTGGCCAGACTGGGGGCGTGGCCAGACTGGGGGCGTGGCCAGACTGGGGGCGTGGCCAGACTGGGGGCGTGGCCAGACTGGGGGCGTGGCCAGACTGGGGGCGTGGCCTGACTGGGGGCGTGGCCAGACTGGGGGCGTGGCCAGACTGGGGGCGTGGCCAGACTGGGGGTGTGGCCAGACTGGGGGCGTGGCCAGACTGGGGGCGTGGCCAGACTGGGGGTGTGGCCAGACTGGGGGCGTGGCCAGCACGGAGCCTGCTCCCCCCCCCTCCCCGTTCTCTCCATCTGCCACTCCGTCTACAACACGACCGTTCAGCCTCGCCAGACACGTACGAGTCCACCCGGACTTGACCCATGAAGGCCGATAAGGCAATATTACCGTGTTCTAATTATGAGAGGATTGGTGGATTGGCTTAACGTGTTATGGGCTGGTGCAGGCAGGTGGGCCAGCTGGGAGGGCTGGTGCAGGCAGGTGGGCCAGCTGGGAGGGCTGGTGCAGGCAGGTGGGCTAGCAGGGAGCGCTGGTGCAGGCAGGTGGGCCAGCTGTGAGGGCTGGTGCAGGCAGGTGGGCCAGCTGGGAGGGCTGGTGCAGGCAGGTGGGCCAGCTGGGAGGGCTGGTGCAGGCAGGTGGGCCAGCTGGGAGGGCTGGTGCAGGCAGGTGGGCCAGCAGGGAGGGCTGGTGCAGGCAGGTGGGCCAGCTGGGAGGGCTGGTGCAATCAGGTGGGCCAGCTGGGAGGGCTGGTGCAGGCAGGTGGGCCAGCAGGGAGGGCTGGTGCAGGCAGGTGGGCCAGCAGGGAGGGCTGGTGCAGGCAGGTGGGCCAGCTGGGAGGGCTGGTGCAGGCAGGTGGGCCAGCTGGGAGGGCTCGTGCAGGCAGGTGGGCCAGCAGGGAGGGCTGGTGCAGGCAGGTGGGCCAGCAGGGAGGGCTGGTGCAGGCAGGTGGGCCAGCAGGGAGGGCTGGTGCAGGCAGGTGGGCCAGCAGGGAGGGCTGGTGCAGGCAGGTGGGCCAGCTGGGAGGGCTGGTGCAGGCAGGTGGGCCAGCTGGGAGGGCTGGTGCAGGCAGGTGGGCCAGCTGGGAGGGCTGGTGCAGGCAGGTGGGCCAGCAGGGAGGGCTGGTGCAGGCAGGTGGGCCAGCTGGGAGGGCTGGTGCAGGCAGGTGGGCCAGCAGGGAGGGTTGGTGCAGGCAGGTGGGCCAGCTGGGAGGGCTGGTCCAGGCAGGTGGGCCAGCAGGGAGGGCTGGTGCAGGCAGGTGGGCCAGCAGGGAGGGCTGGTGCAGGCAGGTGGGCCAGCAGGGAGGGCTGGTGCAGGCAGGTGGGCCAGCTGGGAGGGCTGGTGCAGGCAGGTGGGCCAGCTGGGAGGGCTGGTGCAGGCAGGTGGGCCAGCAGGGAGGGCTGGTGCAGGCAGGTGGGCCAGCAGGGAGGGCTGGTGCAGGCAGGTGGGCCAGCTGGGAGGGCTGGTGCAGGCAGGTGGGCCAGCTGGGAGGGCTGGTGCAGGCAGGTGGGCCAGCTGGGAGGGCTGGTGCAGGCAGGTGGGCCAGCTGGGAGGGCTGGTGCAGGCAGGTGGGCCAGCTGGGAGGGCTGGTGCAGGCAGGTGGGCCAGCTGGGAGGGCTGGTGCAGGCAGGTGGGCCAGCTGGGAGGGCTGGTGCAGGCAGGTGGGCCAGCAGGGAGCGCTGGTGCAGGCAGGTGGGCCAGCTGGGAGGGCTGGTCCAGGCAGGTGGGCCAGCTGGGAGGGCTGGTGCAGGCAGGTGGGCCAGCTGGGAGGGCTGGTGCAGGCAGGTGGGCCAGCAGGGAGCGCTGGTGCAGGCAGGTGGGCCAGCTGGGAGGGCTGGTCCAGGCAGGTGGGCCAGCAGGGAGGGCTGGTGCAGGCAGGTGGGCCAGCTGGGAGGGCTGGTGCAGGCAGGTGGGCCAGCAGGGAGCGCTGGTGCAGGCAGGTGGGCCAGCTGGGAGGGCTGGTCCAGGCAGGTGGGCCAGCAGGGAGGGCTGGTGCAGGCAGGTGGGCCAGCTGGGAGGGCTGGTCCAGGCAGGTGGGCCAGCAGGGAGGGCTGGTGCAGGCAGGTGGGCCAGCTGGGAGGGCTGGTGCAGGCAGGTGGGCCAGCAGGGAGGGCTGGTGCAGGCAGGTGGGCCAGCTGGGAGGGCTGGTGCAGGCAGGTGGGCCAGCAGGGAGCGCTGGTGCAGGCAGGTGGGCCAGCTGGGAGGGCTGGTCCAGGCAGGTGGGCCAGCAGGGAGGGCTGGTGCAGGCAGGTGGGCCAGCAGGGAGGGCTGGTGCAGGCAGGTGGGCCAGCTGGGAGGGCTGGTGCAGGCAGGTGGGCCAGCAGGGAGGGCTGGTGCAGGCAGGTGGGCCAGCTGGGAGGGCAGGTGCAGGCAGGTGGGCCAGCAGGGAGCGCTGGTGCAGGCAGGTGGGCCAGCTGGGAGGGCTGGTCCAGGCAGGTGGGCCAGCAGGGAGGGCTGGTGCAGGCAGGTGGGCCAGCAGGGAGGGCTGGTGCAGGCAGGTGGGCCAGCTGGGAGGGCTGGTCCAGGCAGGTGGGCCAGCAGGGAGGGCTGGTGCAGGCAGGTGGGCCAGCTGGGAGGGCTGGTGCAGGCAGGTGGGCCAGCTGGGAGGGGTGGTGCAGGCAGGTGGGCCAGCTGGGAGGGCTGGTGCAGGCAGGTGGGCCAGCAGGGAGCGCTGGTGCAGGCAGGTGGGCCAGCTGGGAGGGCTGGTCCAGGCAGGTGGGCCAGCAGGGAGGGCTGGTGCAGGCAGGTGGGCCAGCTGGGAGGGCAGGTGCAGGCAGGTGGGCCAGCAGGGAGGGCTGGTGCAGGCAGGTGGGCCAGCAGGGAGGGCTGGTGCAGGCAGGTGGGCCAGCAGGGAGGGCTGGTGCAGGCAGGTGGGCCAGCTGGGAGGGCTGGTGCAGGCAGGTGGGCCAGCTGGGAGGGCTGGTGCAGGCAGGTGGGCCAGCAGGGAGGGCTGGTGCAGGCAGGTGGGCCAGCAGGGAGGGCTGGTGCAGGCAGGTGGGCCAGCTGGGAGGGCTGGTGCAGGCAGGTGGGCCAGCTGGGAGGGCTGGTGCAGGCAGGTGGGCCAGCAGGGAGCGCTGGTGCAGGCAGGTGGGCCAGCTGGGAGGGCTGGTCCAGGCAGGTGGGCCAGCTGGGAGGGCTGGTGCAGGCAGGTGGGCCAGCTGGGAGGGCTGGTGCAGGCAGGTGGGCCAGCAGGGAGCGCTGGTGCAGGCAGGTGGGCCAGCTGGGAGGGCTGGTGCAGGCAGGTGGGCCAGCTGGGAGGGCTGGTGCAGGCAGGTGGGCCAGCTGGGAGGGCTGGTGCAGGCAGGTGGACCAGCTGGGAGGGCTGGTGCAGGCAGGTGGGCCAGCAGGGAGGGCTGGTGCAGGCAGGTGGGCCAGCTGGGAGGGCTGGTGCAGGCAGGTGGGCCAGCTGGGAGGGCTGGTGCAGGCAGGTGGACCAGCAGGGAGGGCTGGTGCAGGCAGGTGGGCCAGCAGGGAGGGCTGGTGCAGGCAGGTGGGCCAGCAGGGAGGCCCTGGCCCACCATGTGTGTACACATGTGTCAGCCCCCACGCTTGGTGGAGGGACCGTGTGGAGTTCACTCATGCTTTAATTTAACACTCTTTATATCTATTAGAAATAATAATTACTAATAGTAATACTAATATAATGAATGCTGGCAAGAGGATTGGACAGTTTATTTGTTATAATTAAATATATATATATATATATATATATATATATATATATATATATATATATATATATATATATATTTATATATATATATATATATAATATATATATAATATAAAGTGTGTATCAGTGCTTCTGTGGTCATGGTTCTTATTATATTTAGTGTGATCCTGGGCGTCATGGGCTCGAATCCTGATCGGGTCATTTAGAGGTCTTCATGATACCTTGCGGTCTACCTTGCAATGATTTCGGGGCTCAACCTCCCCGCGGCCCGATTCTCGACCAAGCCTCCTACATGTGATAAAAAAGGTGTTTGAATATGTTTTCACGGTTGGTCCCCACGGGCAGGTCTTTCATATAAATTAGAGAGAGTAGTGGACCCAGGACAGAGCCTTGTGGGACCCCACTTGTTACATTCCTCCAGCTTGTAGCGTACTTGCTGATTGTGACTCTCTGGTTTCTGTCCTTCAGGCACTCCCTTGTACCCAGTTGAGTGCATTCCCAGTTATCCCAGACTGGTTCTCCATCGTGTACAACAGTCTTTCCTGAGGGAACAGTGTCAAATGCCTTTTGACAGTCTAGAAAAAATCCAGTCTACCTAGCCTTCCTTTTCCTGTGTTATTTTGGTAACCTTGCCATAACACTCAGTCAGGTGTGTTAGACACGGTGTTCCATTTCTAAATCCATGCTGATTTTTGTTGTCACAAAGTCAATCCTCTCAAGATGTTGCATCACTTTCTCCAGCACTTTACAAGGAATACTTGTCAGTGACAGTGGTCTGTAGGTTAGTGCCGCCTTCCTATTCCCTTTTCTTTTAACATTGGCATTACATTCGCCCTTTTCCAGACATCTGGGAGACTTCCTGGCTAAAGATTTTATTGACAAAATTAGATAACGGGTGGCAGAGTACGTCAGCAGCATCCTTGGGTCTGCTGCCATTCTTGAGGTTATCTTGAGATGATTTCGGGGCTTTAGTGTCCCCGCGGCCCGGTCCTCGACCAGGCCTCCACCCCAGGAAGCAGCCCGTGACAGCTGACTAACTCCCAGGTACCTATTTACTGCTAGGTAACAGGGGCATTCAGGGTGAAAGAAACTTTGCCCATTTGTTTCTGCCTCGTGCGGGAATCGAACCCGCGCCACAGAATTACGAGTCCTGCGCGCTATCCACCAGGCTACGAGGCCATTGTTTCTGTCACATCTAGTTCCCCCGCGGGATTATCTTTCACCTCTTCCACCACCTTGAGTTGATTTCGGGGCTTTAGTGTTCCCTCGGCCCGGTCCTCGACCAGGCCTTCACCCCCAGGAAGCAGCCCGTGACAGCTGACTAACTCCCAGGAACCTTTTTACTGCTAGGTAACAGGGGCATAGGGTGAAAGAAACTCTGCCCGTCGTTTCTCGCCGGCGTCCGGGACCATAGGGTCACGTGTCCAGCGTGGTGTCCGATCGGCCGGCGGCCCATACAATGCCTTCCAGTATCTCCTGTAGCCTTGGTCTCCATGCCGCTGTTAATGTGAAGACCTCCGGACATCTCTCATTGAGTTCCTCGCTCTCTACCTCCTCTGTCTCTGTGAGATCTCCCCACGTCTCCTCTGAGTACATCGTCTCCTCTCACTGTTGTCTTGCTCCTTATACTATAAAACAGCGTTGGTTGTTCCTTAGCTTCTGCACCAACATCATTTTCTAATTCTCTCCTAAATTGGGTGTGAGCGCGCGTGTATGTATAATATGGGTTTTCACAGCAGTTGTACGCAGTAGTGCTGTGGTAAGTAGTAAGTGTTGGTGGTGTAGGTGTGGTGGTGTTGGTGTAGGTGTGGTGGTGTTGGTGTAGGTGTGGTGGTGTAGGTGTGGTGGTGTTGGTGTGTTGGTGTTGGTGTGGTGGTGTTGGTGTAGGTGTGGTGGTGTTGGTGTAGGTGTGGTGGTGTAGGTGTGGTGGTCGTGGTGTAGGTGTGGTGGTGTTGGTGTAGGTGTGGTGGTGTAGGTGTGGTGGTCGTGGTGTAGGTGTGGTGGTGTTGGTGTAGGTGTGGTGGTGTAGGTGTGGTGGTGGTGTAGGTGTGGTGGTGGTGTAGGTGTGGTGGTGGTGTAGGTGTGGTTGTGTCGGTGTGGTGGTGTTGGTGTGGTCTGGTGGTGGTGTAGGTGTGGTTGTGTCGGTGTGGTGGTGTTGGTGTGGTGGTGTAGGTGTGGTGGTGGTGGTGTAGGTGTGGTTGTGTCGGTGTGGTGGTGGTGGTGGTGTAGGTGTGGTGGTGTAGGTGTGTGATGGTGGTGGCAATAGGTGGTGGTGGTGGTCGTGGTAGTGGCAGTAGGTGTGGTGTTTACCTATCAGTGTCTATTGGGGTGTGTTGTTGTGTTTGTTGCATCACAACTTGACTATTTTGACATTCAAATCCTGTCTCAAATCTGGCCTTAAAGTTGTGGATGGAGGTGGCTTCTACAACTTGTTCTTCATTCCTTGATGACTACTCGTACAGAGTACCAGTATTGCCTCATTTGCATTCCAGCTTTCACCTGTGTCCTCTTGTCCTGCTTTCTTTCAATCTCAAGAGCATATCTCAATCCATGTCAATCTTATATATTCCCCTGAGTACCTTGTAAGGGGTGATCATGTCTCCCCTGTTCGTTCTATCATCTAGGGGTTGAGAGATTTAGTTCCTTACATTTGTTGGGATTCAACTCTAGCAACCATTTGTTTGCGCGTTCCTGGAGAGAGTAAGTCGAGGTAATGCAGTAACTTCCTGCAGTACTCCTCTGTTTTTACATTGTGTGTGAGCTTTGAATCCTCACCAAACTTTGGTCTGTACGAGCTCGCTCCTTCGGGTAGTTTGTGATAGGTGGTGGTAGTGGTGACGATGGTGGTAGTGGTGGTTGTGGTGGTAGTAGTGACGATGGTGGTAGTGGTGGTACTGATGGTGGTAGTGGTGACGATGGTGGTAGTGGTGACGATGGTGGTAGTGGTGGTACTGATGGTGGTAGTGGTGACGATGGTGGTAGTGGTGGTACTGATGGTGACATTGGTGGTTATGAAGTGAGGTGGTTATGGTGGTGGGGGTTCTGGTGGTGGGTGCAACAACCATTGGTGTTGAGTATGTACGCGACGTCACTGTTAGCCAACGGATATGTTGATGTGCATACTGGCCCGCTCATTACCGCCCCCCCCTCCCCCCCCCTCCCTCCCTCTCGGAAGTGGACCATTGTGAGCCTCCCCCTCCCCCCTTCCCTCCTACCCTCCCCCCACCCCCCCCCCCCCTCTACCCACCTCTCGTGTGTGTGTGTTGTGCTTCGCACGCCGCCACTCCTTTATGAATGGGCCCAGTCATGGGTGGTACTGGCCTGGCTGGCTGGCTCCTGCCTCTGTTTCTGCTGCTGCTGCTGCTGCTGCCCTACTTCTTTTGTGTTGTTGCTGTTGCTGCTGCTGTACTGTTGTTGCTGCTGCTGTACTGTTGTTGCTGCTGCTGTACTGTTGCTGTTGCTGCTGTACTGTTGTTGTTGCTGCTGCTGTACTGTTGTTGTTGCTGCTGTACTGTTGTTGTTGCTGCTGCTGTACTGTTGTTGTTGCTGCTGCTGTACTGTTGTTGCTGCTGCTGTACTGTTGTTGCTGCTGCTGTACTGTTGTTGCTGCTGCTGTACTGTTGTTGTTGCTGCTGCTGTACTGTTGTTGCTGCTGCTGCTGTACTGTTGTTGCTGCTGCTGCTGTACTGTTGTTGCTGCTGCTGTACTGTTGTTGTTGCTGCTGCTGTACTGTTGCTGTTGCTGCTGCTGTACTGTTGTTGCTGCTGCTGTACTGTTGTTGTTGGTGCTGCTGTACTGTTGTTGCTGCTGCTGTACTGTTGTTGTTGCTGCTGCTGTACTGTTGTTGTTGCTGCTGCTGTACTGTTGTTGCTGCTGCTGCTGTACTGTTGTTGCTGCTGCTGTACTGTTGTTGTTGCTGCTGCTGTACTGTTGCTGTTGCTGCTGCTGTACTGTTGTTGCTGCTGCTGTACTGTTGTTGTTGCTGCTGCTGTACTGTTGTTGTTGCTGCTGCTGTACTGTTGTTGCTGCTGCTGTACTGTTGTTGCTGCTGCTGTACTGTTGTTGTTGGTGCTGCTGTACTGTTGTTGCTGCTGCTGTACTGTTGTTGTTGCTGCTGCTGTACTGTTGTTGTTGCTGCTGCTGTACTGTTGTTGCTGCTGCTGCTGTACTGTTGTTGCTGCTGCTGTACTGTTGTTGTTGCTGCTGCTGTACTGTTGCTGTTGCTGCTGCTGTACTGTTGTTGCTGCTGCTGTACTGTTGTTGTTGCTGCTGCTGTACTGTTGTTGTTGCTGCTGCTGTACTGTTGTTGCTGCTGCTGTACTGTTGTTGTTGCTGCTGCTGTACTGTTGTTGTTGCTGCTGCTGTACTGTTGTTGTTGTTGCTGCTGCTGCTGCTGCTGCCCTACTTCTTTTGTGTTGTTGCTGTTGCTGCTGCTGCTGCTGTACTGTTGTTGTTGCTGCTGCTGCTGCTGCTGCCCTACTTCTTTTGTGTTGCTGTTGTTGCTGTTGCTGCTGCTGTACTGTTGTTGCTGCTGAAGCACTGTTGTTGCTGCTGCTGCTGAAGTACTGTTGTTGCTGCTGCTGCTGAAGTACTGTTGTTGTTGCTGCTGCTGCTGAAGTACTGTTGTTGTTGCTGCTGCTGCTGAAGCACTGTTGTTGCTGCTGCTGCTGAAGTACTGTTGTTGCTGCTGCTGCTGAAGTACTGTTGTTGTTGCTGCTGCTGCTGAAGTACTGTTGTTGTTGCTGCTGAAGTACTGTTGTTGCTGCTGCTGAAGTACTGTTGTTGTTGCTGCTGAAGTACTGTTGTTGCTGCTGCTGCTGAAGTACTGTTGTTGTTGCTGCTGCTGAAGTACTGTTGTTGTTGCTGCTGCTGCTGAAGTACTGTTGTTGTTGCTGCTGCTGCTGCTGCTGCTGCTGAAGTACTGTTGCTGCTGCTGCTGCTGCTGAAGTACTGTTGTTGTTGCTGCTGCTGCTGCTGCTGCTGAAGTACTGTTGTTGTTGCTGCTGCTGCTGAAGCACTGTTGTTGCTGCTGCTGCTGAAGTACTGTTGTTGCTGCTGCTGCTGAAGTACTGTTGTTGTTGCTGCTGCTGCTGAAGTACTGTTGTTGTTGCTGCTGCTGCTGCTGCTGCTGCTGCTGAAGTACTGTTGTTGTTGCTGCTGCTGAAGTACTGTTGTTCCTTCTGCTGCTGAAGTACTGTTGTTGTTGCTGCTGCTGCTGAAGTACTGTTGTTGTTGCTGCTGCTGCTGAAGTACTGTTGTTGCTGCTGCTGCTGCTGAAGTACTGTTGTTGTTGTTGCTGCTGCTGCTTAAGTACTGTTGTTGTTGCTGCTGCTGCTGAAGTACTGTTGTTGTTGCTGCTGCTGCTGAAGTACTGTTGTTGTTGCTGCTGCCGCTGAAGTACTGTTGTTGTTGTTGCTGCTGCTGAAGTACTGTTGTTGTTGCTGCTGCTGCTGAAGTACTGTTGTTGCTGCTGCTGCTGCTGAAGTACTGTTGTTGCTGCTGCTGCTGAAGTACTGTTGTTGTTGCTGCTGCTGCTGAAGTACTGTTGTTGTTGCTGCTGCTGAAGTACTGTTGTTGTTGCTGCTGCTGCTGAAGTACTGTTGTTGCTGCTGCTGAAGTACTGTTGTTGTTGCTGCTGCTGCTGAAGTACTGTTGTTGTTGCTGCTGCTGAAGTACTGTTGTTGTTGCTGCTGAAGTACTGTTGTTGCTGCTGCTGCTGAAGTACTGTTGTTGCTGCTGCTGCTGAAGTACTGTTGTTGTTGCTGCTGCTGAAGTACTGTTGTTGTTGCTGCTGCTGCTGAAGTACTGTTGTTGCTGCTGCTGCTGCTGAAGTACTGTTGTTGCTGCTGCTGCTGCTGAAGTACTGTTGTTGTTGTTGCTGCTGCTGAAGTACTGTTGTTGTTGCTGCTGCTGAAGTACTGTTGTTGTTGCTGCTGCTGAAGTACTGTTGTTGTTGTTGCTGCTGCTGAAGTACTGTTGTTGTTGCTGCTGCTGAAGTACTGTTGTTGTTGCTGCTGCTGAAGTACTGTTGTTGCTGCTGCTGCTGAAGTACTGTTGTTGTTGCTGCTGCTGCTGAAGTACTGTCGTTGTTGCTGCTGCT
>NC_091163.1:785192-790192 GCF_040958095.1 Procambarus clarkii | reverse complement strand
CCCACAGGGCTCTGTACTTGGATCTATCCTGTTTCTGATATACGTAAATGATCTCCCAGATGGTATAGACTCATTCCTCTCAATGTTTGCTGACGACGCCAAAATTATGAGAAGGATTAAGACAGAGGAGGACAGCTTGAGGCTTCAAGAAGACCTGGACAAGCTGCAGTAATGGTCGAACAAATGGCTGTTAGAGTTTAACCCAAGCAAATGTAATGTAATGAAGATAGGGGTAGGAAGCAGGAGACCAGATACAAGGTATCATTTGGGAGATGAAATACTTCAAGAGTCAGAGAGAGAGAAAGACCTGGGGGTTGATATCACGCCAGTCCTGTCCCCTGAAGCTCATATCGAGGATAACATCAGCAGCATATGCCAGGTTGGCTAACATAAGAACGGCCTTTAGAAACTTGTGTAAGGAATCTTTCAGAACATTATATACCACATATGTCAGACCAATCCTGGAGTATGCGGCTCCAGCATAGAGTCCATATCTAGTCAAGCATAAGACTAAACTGGAAAAGGTTCCAAGGTTTGCCACCAGACTAGTACCCGACCTGAGAGGTATGAGCTACGAGGAGATACTACAGGAATTGAACCTCACTTAGTTGGAAGACAGAAGAGTTAGGGGGAACATGAACACCACATTCAAGATTCTCAAGGGAATCGACAAGGTTGATAAAGACAGGCTATTTAACACAAGGGGCACACGCACTAGGGGACACAGGTGGAAACTGAGTGCCCAAATGAGCCACAGAGATATTAGAAAGAACTTTTTTAGTGTCAGAGTGGTTGAGAAATGGAATGCATTAGGAAGTAATGTGGTGGAGGCTGACTCCATGCACAGTTTCAAGTGTAGATATGATAGAGCCCAATAGGCTCAGGAACCTGTACACCTGTTGATTGACGATTGAGAGGCGGGTCCGAAGAGCCAGAGCTCAACCCCTTCAAACACAACTTAGGTGAGTACAACTAGGTGAGTACACACATACAGGGTAACCTGGTGGATAGCGGGCAGGACTCGTAATTCTGTGGCGCGGGTTCGATTCCCGCACCAGGCAGATACAACTGGGCAAAGTTTCTTTCACCCCTGAATGCCCCTGTTACCTAGCAGTAAATAGTACCTGGGAGTTAGTCAGCTGTCACGTGCTGGTTCCTGGGGTCTGTGTGTGTGGTGTGGAGAAAAAAAAACAGTAAACAGTTGATTGACAGTTGAGAGGCGGGCCGAAAGAGCAAAGCTCAACTCCCGCAAACACAACTAGGTGAACAGAGAGAGAGAGAGAGGGAGGAGGGGGGGCCGGTGGCTGGTCCAGCGTGTTCCTGTGGTCCAGTCCAGTCTGTGGTCCCGGGTTCGAATCCCGGCGCCGGCGAGAAACAATGGGCAGAGTTTCTTTCACCCTGATGCACCTGGTAGCTAGCAGTAAATAGGTACCTAGGAGTTAAGACTAGGCCGGGGTCATGGCTAGGCCGGGGTCATGGCTAGGCCGGGGTCATGGCTAGGCCGGGGTCATGGCTAGGCCTGGGTCATGGCTAGGCCGGGGTCATGGCTAGGCCTCTACTGGACGAGTCACAAAATTATTGTCTTTATTTTGTCTCGTCCCTCCCCCTAGCCCCTCCACTCCTCCCCCTAGCCTCTCCACTCTTCCCGTCCCTCCCCCTAGCCCCTCCACTCCTCCCCCTAGCCTCTCCACTCTTCCCGTCCCTCCCCCTAGCCCCTCCACTCCCCCTAGCCCCTCCACTCCTCTCCCTAGCCCCTCCACTCCTCCCGTCCCTCCCCCTAGCCCCTCCACTCCTCCCCCTAGCCTCTCCACTCTTCCCGTCCCTCCCCCTAGCCCCTCCACTCCCCCTAGCCCCTCCACTCCTCTCCCTAGCCCCTCCACTCCTCCCGTCCCTCCCCCTAGCCCCTCCACTCCTCCCCCTAGCCCCTCCACTCCTCCCGTCCCTCCCCCTAGCCCCTCCACTCCTCCCCCTAGCCCCTCCACTCCTCCCGTTCCTCCCCCTGGCTCCTCCACTCCTCCCGTCCCTCCCCTAGCCCCTCCACTCCTCCCGTCCCTCCCCCTAGCCCCTCCACTCCTCCCGTCCCTCCCCCTAGCCCCTCCACTCCTCCCCCTAGCCCCTCCACTCTTCCCCCTAGCCCCTCCACTCCTCCCCCTAGCCCCTCCACTCTTCCCCCTAGCCCCTCCACTCCTCCCCCTAGCCCCTCCACTCTTCCCCCTAGCCCCTCCACTCTTCCCCCTAGCCCCTCCACTCCTCCCCCTAGCCCCTCCACTCCTCCCCCTAGCCCCTCCACTCCTCCCGTCCCTCCCCCTAGCCCCTCCACTCCTCCCGTCCCTCCCCCTAGCCCCTCCACCCTTCCCGTTCCTCCCCCTAGCCCCTCCACTCCTCCCGTCCCTCCCCCTAGCCCCTCCACTCCTCCCGTCCCTCCCCCTAGCCCCTCCACTCCTCCCGTCCCTCCCTCTAGCCCCTCCACTCCTCCCGTCCCTCCCCCTAGCCCCTCCACTCCTCCCGTCCCTCCCCCTAGCCCCTCCACTCCTCCCGTCCCTCCCCCTAGCCCCTCCACCCTTCCCGTCCCTCCCCCTAGCCCCTCCACTCCTCCCGTCCCTCCCCCTAGCCCCTCCACTCCTCCCGTCCCTCCCCCTAGCCCCTCCACTCCTCCCGTCCCTCCCCCTAGCCCCTCCACTCCTCCCGTCCCTCCCCCTAGCCCCTCCACTCCTCCCGTAGCCCCATCGTGGCTGGCGTAACCCCCGTGGTGTAGGGGCTAGGGGAGCGGCCTCCCCCGAGTGGGCACGTGGGCAGCGGAGGGTGAGGCCAGACGGGCGGGTGGAGCGGGTTCCGGGCTCACAGGTTCTTGCCCAAGAGGCTGGGTGGGTGTTGGTGTGTGGGGGGGGGGGGGGAGGGTGGGCGTGGTTAGGTTAGATGGACGGAAGTCGGGTACCTGCTGGATGGTGGTGGGTGTTTCAGATTCAGCTACTGGGAACAAAACGTTCCAAGAAGCACGAACTATGGTGAGCCTGTTGTGGACTTATCTGGCACAGGAGCGGGGCTGTATGCTTGATGGGGGTTCTGGGAGTTCTTCTACTCCCCAAGCCCGGCCCGAGGCCAGGCTTGACTTGTGAGAACTTGGTCCACCAGGCTGTTGCTTGGAGCGGCCCACAGGGCCACATACCCACCACAGCCCGGTTGGTCCGGCACTCCTTGAAGAAAACTTTCTAGTTTTCTCTTGAAGATGTCCACGAATGTTCTGGCAATATTTCTTATACTCGCTGGGAGGATGTTGAACACAACCCGTCCTCTTAAAAATAACGTCACTTTTCGCTGGTATGCGCGGCGCTATGGCCAAAAGTGGACGTAATTTGAAATGAAATCGGCTCACAAAAGTGACGTACTGTCCCGTTTTCTGTTTGAGTCGTCCGGCCTACTCGGAAAGGTTAGGAGAGGAAACTTTCAGTTAATATTTTTCATAAAAATTTGAAACTTTAATGAGAATTTCCTGCCCACCTAACCTACCAAAGAACCCTTAACTTAATGTTGTTGAAAAGAAAATCTCAAATTTGTTTATTTTTTTTTCATTTTCAAATTACGTCCACTTTCGGCCATACGGGCAAACGGCCAAATGCGACATTATTTTTAAGAGGACAGGTTGGTTGAACAACCGCGGACTACTGATGTTTATATAGTGTTCTCTGATTGTGCCTATGGCACCTCTGCTCTTCACTGGTTCTATTCTGCATTTTCTTCCATATCGTTCACTCCAGTATGTTGTTATTTTACTGTGTAGATTAGGGACTTTGCCCTCCAGTATTTTCCATGTATATATTATTTGGTATCTCTCTCGTCTTCTTTCTAGAGAGTACATTTGGAGAGCTTTGAGACGATCCCAATAATTTAGGTGCTTTATCGCGTCTATGCGTGCCGTATATGTTCTCTGCATTCCCTCTATTTCAGCAATCTCTCCTGCTCTGAAGGGGGAAGTGAGTACTGAGCAGTACTCAAGACGGGACAGTACAAGTGATTTGAAGAGTACAACAATTGTGATGGGATCCCTGGTTTGAAAGTTCTCGTAATCCATCCGATCATTTTTCTGGCTGACGCAATATTTGCTTGGTTATGCTCCCTAAACGTTAGGTCCTCGGACATCATTATTCACAAATCCCTTACATGCTGCTTTCCTATTATGGGCAGATTTGATTGTGTTTTGTACCCTGTATTATATTCAAGTTCCTCATTTTTACCGTACCTGAGTACCTGTAATTTATCACTGTCAAAAATCATATGATTTTTTACTGACCAATTGAAAACTTTATTAATATCTACTTGTAGTTTTTCAATGTCCTCAACAGATGTAATTTTCATGCTGATTTGTGTCATCTGCAGAGGATGACACGAAGCTGTGCCTTGTATTTGAGTCTATATCTGATATGAGAATAAGGAAAAGCAGCGGTGCAAGGACTGTACCTTGAGGTACAGAGCTTTTAACTGCGTTTGGACTAGATTTTATATGGTTGACTGTTACTCTTTGTGTTCTGTTCGACAGAAAACTGAGTATCCAGCGTCCTACTTTACCAGTTATTCCCATTGACCTCATTTTGTGTGTTATCACCCCATGGTCACATTCATCGAATACCTTTACAAAGTCCGTGTATACCACATCTGCATTCTGTTTTTCTTCTAATGCCTCAGTGATTTTGTCTTTGCCTCAAATACTTTTATTATGTGGGACGTTAGTACAACTAGTCTATAATTCTTTGCCAATGCTTTGCTCCCTCCCTTGTGTAGAGGGGCAATGTCTGCTACTTTAAGCGCATCTGGTATCTTCCCCGTGACCAAGCTCTTCCTCCACACTATACTGAGTGCCTGTGCTACTGGCACTTTGCATTTCTTTATAAACATTGAATTCCCTGAGTCTGGACCCGGGGCTGAGTGCATAAGCATATTGTCAATTTATCTTCCAAAATCTGCCACGCTCGTGTTGATATCAGTTATATTTACCGGGGTTTGGA